>NW_017100098.1:261089-263017 GCF_001412225.1 Nicrophorus vespilloides | reverse complement strand
ATCTATTCGAATATGTTATATATCACCAGTAATAGTTTTATTTTATTTAAGTAGTATATAGTTTAACAGAAAGTGAAATATACTCTTTTTTAATTTATAGATTTAAGAGTAATCGATTTTTCTATTTTTTACCATCTCGTAGGAGAATGAAGGACCGAAACATAAATCTTTAAGTAGGGTCTGAAGTCCAATCCCTAAAGACCGGTATCGGAATCGCAAGTATCTTCTAAGATAAAACTGGTTTTTCGCATCCGCATTATTGAAACAAAAACACAACATAAGTACTCAATGATCCTTTCGTAAATAATACAAAACACATAAATATTATTAATTCCTATCGATCAATTATAATTCGTTAATCGAATAATTTGCAAGAAATATTTAAGTTGCAATGAGTTTATAATATTGAATTATTGAATTACTAAGCAGACTGATTATACTAAAACGGTGATGGTTAAAATTAAAAAGCGTGCTCCATTACTCATGTAGTATCAACTAAAATAAATGTATGTCAATACAATTACATACTGCAGAAATATCATATTTACAGTAACAGATATTTATAAACTAATCAAAAAAAATCCTAATTAAATATCATCAAAGGCCTATTTCAGAAATATTGTTCACAATGTACTTACAGCACATTATAGATATATGTACTAAATGTTAATGATACACATAATTGTAATTATGTTAATAAGTTAAAGTTATGTATTTATATTTTAATATCATTTATTTTAAGAAAGGACTGTTTTAATCATATATAGGTTTACATTATTTTCACGAAAACATTTGAATTTAGTAATTAGAAGCTTATAATCAACGATTATTATAAAACTCTTGTAAAACATATCCAATATTCTAATGAAAATATTTTATCAATTAGAAAATTACTAAAAAATTTATATCTTTTGTATTTCTATATTGGATTTGTAAATTACAAAAAAAAGTATTTCAAACTCAAAGTGTATTTCGTCGTTTCATTTTGTTATTTCATGTTTTTTTTTAGTAGTTTTCTATCTGTATATTATACACTTTGTGCAAGAGAGCAGTGTGCATAAGAATATGCTCGTTCCTTTTGCCTTTCTGTGAGCGCAGGAGACGCTCTCTTGAGCGGTGGCGAGATTAAATTTTGAATTTGTTGTGCCGTTGGCCCGAACATACTCTGCTGTCGCATAATTGAAATACATTTCCCTCTGAATACGCTTTCATTGTGTGCCGCCGTCCCATACATACATACATATATACATACAAACAGAGAGACACATACCGAGAGAAAGCTGAGCACAGAGCTGGGAAATTTTATGTGCACACTCATTCTTTATTGTATAAACAATTTACTTCATAAACTTTACCACAAGTAAGTAAAATGAAGAAAAACAAAAGCATCGAGGCCAAGGAAAAGTAAAATAAACGGAAACGCGTCGAAGAGGAAGAAAAATCTGAATCGTTATTAATTTGAAAACTTTCTACCTACTTTTTCCACCTCTCTTCCTTCCAGCCCCTTCGGATTTGTATATTTATTTTAAAAGGGCGGCGGTCCACGCCGTGTTGTTCGTCCCTCGAAAGAAGGCGCCTTATTTTTATTACATTGTGATCTCGCGACACCGTCGGAATGAATTCCAAATCGGATTCGGGAATCCGAAAGATTTTATTAAACGGCAAATGTAAAATTCCTTTAAATCGCTAGCGCAACCCCCGATGTGCACCGATTTCGATTGCTCCATAAAGATAGGGTAGAAAGGGGAACGAATAAATAAATAAAGGAATAATAGAATAAAAAAACGAACTGGAAGCGCATGTTGAAACGCGTAGGTGAAATCTTGAACGCTTGCGATTAATTGAAACATGCATTCCCTTAATTAATTACTGGTGTCATAAGTTGAAATAAGTTAATATTCAATTTCCGTTTTGCACTGCTCTCTCTC
>NW_017100098.1:247274-261074 GCF_001412225.1 Nicrophorus vespilloides | reverse complement strand
GAGGAAGTTTTAATTTATTGCCGGAGGGTTGCGCAAACTGTATGTACATGTACAGCTACAATTCCCATTTTGTAGTAATTTATGTTCAGGCGGTTTCTTCGAACTGAAAAATTCGGCAAATACTTCAACAAATTGGTTTTACGTATTTAATTGAATTTGAAATGTTTGCTTTAAAGAAAACTTTATTCCAATTAATGTTTCTCGATTACAACCCTAATTGTAATAAAATTCCATTTTTCTGTTTATTTCTGTATCGTATACTATAAGATGACTTTTATTTATAGAAGATTTTTTTTAAATCAAGGTTTTTTTGAAAAATAAACATATTTGTTAGGACTAACTAGAAGAAAAAAAACATTTTATATTTACCGATACGCTGCATTGCAATACATCGAGACTTAAAAGGTAACTTTTCCCGGATTTTTGTTTGTTCCCAAATTCTCGGATAAACTCCTTTCAAAGTTTTACAATGCAGGTTCCAGGAAGTGAACAAGAGGATGGTGGTAGGGAGAAAGGTTGTCAGTCGGTCAGTTGTAGTTGTATTTAGCACAAGTAACATTGTTGGTGAGCAATGGACGGTCCTAACAAAAATAAAGTGGAGGAAGAATTGGCGACAGCCTCCGCTCTCCCAGAAGAAACTGCTAAGTCAGAGTGCGATGTTTGTTCCATGCCAGTAGATGATATCGTGACTTTGCTTCCTTGCAATCATAAGTTTGCTTGTGAAGAGTGCAGTTTCCGGATGGTGAGGTGTATAAGCTGTGGTTACTGTATCGAGAAGAGGTTACGTGGTGATGGCAGCGAAATATCTTCCGAAATTCGTGCTCAGAAGGTGAAACTAGAGAAGGCATTGAAAAGCGCGTACGACACTATTAGAGAACATTATTTTTGTCAGTATTGTTTTGATAAAGAAGCACATATTATATTTAGGTGCGGCCACAGAATGTGTTCACCATGTGCCAATGATTTAGACAGTTGTCCCCTATGTCACAAATTTGTAACTACCAAAATCAAAATGTATTAATTTTTAGTTCAAGAAATACTTTATTATCAATTATATTATATGGCAGTATACTTTCATTACAGTACTTATCACCAATCAACGATTATTAAATTCTAATTATTTTAATTCATATTTTAAGTTCATTTTAACATTTACATTTTTCAATTTTCATTATTGTTTCTTGCAATTTAAATCTCTAATTTTATAGGACTGCATTATATCTAACCTACAGTTTATACTCCCACAATAAAATAAATGTATTTTAACTAAAAATAACTATTTTTTTCTATTTCCATTTATAGTTTGTTTTGTCTGTACTTACAAGTAATTTCTATATAGCAGCAATGAAATGACATTGTGTAATATGAAATTTAAAATTATAAATATCCTTTTTATGTAATGTATTGCCGATTCTGCCGAAGATCGCCCGAAGTGATCAAAAGTTTGGCCACCCCTGTCGTATAGATCCATTTCTTTAAGAGCTCTAATACAAAACAGAATACTAATTTCTTTGTTTTAAAATAAAGCAGGGTATGGTAATGGCTGCAGCAGAAATAACATCAATGCAGAATTTAAAATTATTTCAATAACAAATGCCAATGGAAAATTTTAGAGGTTATTCCATGGATGGAATGGATCGATAGACCGGACCAACACACCAAATAGCCTGATGCTGTTCTAAGACGTGATCGCATTTAGAAATTCCCACGAGGCGTTCCGGTTTATGAACTTGGATCTGTGGAAGGGCTGTTTCTACATTACAGTATACATTTTTCCTTGTTTAGATTTTTGTCCACTACTTTCTACTGTTATTAATACGCCGTCATCATTTTAATGAAGCGCGTTAATTAATATTTTCAGTTGTCATCTAAATTACATTCTGAGGAAAATTACAAATCAATCGTTAGAGTTGGAAAATGTATGGAATGAAAGCTTCAAAAATTCCTTTATATTGACTTTTTTCTTATTTGTTTCATAACGTTCGGAGGAGTACGAACGTTGCATCATATATGTACACAAATGAGATTTCTATTGACTGAACCCTCTATTTATTAAGATCGTGCAATAAACAGTAATTATTCGGAAACGGTTCCGGGATTCACGATGTTTTGATACACACTTTACATAATTAAAGTTCCCGTCTTATCTGAACGTTTTTTTTTTGTTCATCGATTCATCGGATTTGGAGCAAAACAAACTCTCGACTTTAGCCCACCCCGTCTTCATTTGAGCAAACATTTTCCTTTCCAATTTCCCACGTCCGCTTCTCTTAATATTTGCAATCTTTTCTCGCTCCGAACGTCTACCGACACAACGATAAGAGCAGTTTTCCGGCTCGGAGAGTGTCAGACGTGACAAAGCGAGAGATTTGGATAAACTAATTCCTCCGGTATTCCCTTACCGTGTGTACTTTTCGTTTTCCCAAATTAGTAAAGTAAGGTAAGTTAGTTACTAATCATTACTCATGCAAAGCATTACTCACATCTGACACGCAGATTGACAGGCTTGCTCATAGTTTCTCCCCTTGGATTTGATGCCAGACAGGTGTACGCACCGCTTTGCCACCTGGTCACTCTCTGCAGTACCAAGCTGTGGGTACTTATGATCACGCCGAGGGACATGTTCTGAGTCACTAGCTCACCCTAAAAAATAGAAAACAATTACAATATTAAAATACAGTTAATCAATGCGAAGAATCATTTCTTCTTTCAAAAATTAAACAAAGTAAACGATTACTAACAGTATTTGATTATTAATTAGTTTCTTTATAATAATCATGGTTAATTCGCCGTTTAGTAAACAATAATATCATTAGTGTCATAACGCATGGAAGTTTTGGAAATTAGTTGATATTTATTAGCTTATGGTCTAACGATACTATTATTATAAATTAAAATATTCAATTATAGAATTTCCATTATTTTTATTCTAAAAAATATAAGTTTTTACTTAGTACTTAAGAAATCATTAAGCGGAAAGTAATTGTAATATTCATAACCTATTAAAAATGAATGAAGCGAATGACCATCCCTCCAATTAATTGAGAATTTAGGCCCTAGCGTGTAATATGCAAAGCTGACCACCGTCGTAATACAAATATGAATATTAATTAATGTTAAAAAGATTGTTACCGAGATAAAACAAGTACAGGCGGATTTGAATGTAAAGTATATGCAAAAAGGAACCGGGACTCCGCCCAGATCTGAACAAACCCCAACGAACGGCACCACATTACACATTTGTTTCTCTTGATGTATTTCAGTAACATTTAATTTTTATTTCATTCCATAATGTTTTTTGTTCACCTGTTCCACAATGCCATTGATGTTGTTATTAAATTCGTAAATAGAAACACGAATTAAATTCCGCATGAATATACAAATTTTAAATTTAATTGCACAACGAAAGGCCAGGATTGATGTGCAAAAAAAAAATAGAACAACTGCGTGACAAATCAAAAAATAATTATTGTACTCCCACATATATGATATTCATTGTACGGCAAAAACAATGTAATGCAAAGCCAACAATAAAACAACAATCGCTTCACGCGCATTATTGAAAAACATCAAACGCTCTGGATGCAACAGATTTAGGAAATGAACAACGTAATTGCTATGAACGGTGGGTACGTTATTTTTAACCTGCAGTTGCGGTCGATCGCCAATAATTATGACAACATAAAAAATTATATATTTGATTTAATCACGATGTTGGACAACACATTCATAATTATATTGAATACATATCTAACTTCAAGAAAAGTACATAGCCATAGATAGTTACGAAAAACAAAAATGTTTCAATAATAATAATAAAGTAAATATTAAGAAAATAATGGTTCCATATTGAATTCAGTAAAGTATTCCTGGAATGTAATAAAATAAAAATCTGAATTCGAAACCAATTAAATAGGATATTTATGAGCAGGACAGGTCCTGCATAATAAACGGGGCGGACCGCCCTTTACGTGAGAAATTAATCGCCGCGGGAATAAATCACTCGTCCACAAAGTATAATTAAATACAAAATCGAAGGCACGAAAGCGATGCCAATGGATAAATGCATTTCTACAGGGTATACATTTGAATAAAATTGCACACGTGGCTCACGGAAACAATAGTATTATTGTGAATCTGAAGTTGTGGTGAAGTTTTTTGTTAGCAAAAAATGATAACTGCTTCTTTTTGTAGCACAAGGCTTCAATCTATAAGATTGAGTTAAGAAGTGTAAAAGCCAACTTATCTGTAGACCCTGAAGTGTTTCAAAAGTAGATAAAATACTGAATGGAGGTAACTGATTGTGCCTTTCTGCGTACTGACTTAATGTAGATTTTAAATTAATACTTAACTTTGCCAAAGTATTCGTATTCGTAAAATCGAATTGTTTAAGAATATGAAAAATTCATGTCAAAGTTTGATGTGTAAGATATACATATAAGCAATAATAAGAATATTATCAAAATTATGTAAACATATCATTTTTGGTGTAAATTTCCTTTGGCCAATAGCCCTTTTGTAACAGTTGCTCTTTTCTATTTTTCATATTATTATGATTATATGAATATTCTTTAAATTTTATTGGTTTATACGCTGTGACTGTTATAATCAATACAATTATTATCATTTACATTGTTAAACATTTATTATATGAGTCACGGAGCTTTCTTTTTTTTTTTGCGAATATTGGATGCGTTAAAAAAGTTGTGTAAATCATCAATATTGATTCTAATGGGAGACGTGTTTTGGAAAGTAGAAAAGTTTGTTTCCGCATCGGACGTTGGAAAAGGCGAAATAAAAATCCCATCCCTAATAGAGGCGTGAAAAAAGTTAATCCGAGTGCGATTAACCCCTGGGAACTTCATATGTAAGTGAACTTTCTGGGTGGCATTTATACTTAAAGTTGTGACAGTTTGACTAGCGCCACGGCCCATCCCCTTTGCAATAATAAATTTCGAGGGAGAGACTGCGAATCCGGTGAGGTCAGGAGTATGGGTGTGGGCGTGGGTGTGTGCAGCCGAACTTAACATCCGCCCAAATTAAAAATAAACAAACAAACTTTTCGCACTCGGGTTTGGGTTTGAGTTTTGGTCGGCAAAGTACCCTGCCGGAAGTGAGTGGGCGCTCTACGGTCGCCCGATTTAACGCACGAAGGGTAATTTACCCTGGGGGGTGTAAAAGGCCCGCGCCGTAGTTGTCCCTCGAGACGCATACCTTATACGCTACGGACAGTTCGCCCTTCTTCGTCTTCACTCTTACCTTTTCTATCTCCTTTTTTAACATCTTCCTCGTCCTATCTTATGCTGTCCTCCACCCTACGACTGTATCTCTTCATCTCGCTTTTGCCCTCTGAAGATCTGAACTCCCGTAACTTCTACTTAACGCGAGATACACATTTCCAATAGATTTTATTTCACCCACAGGAATGGCTAAATTATTGCCAATAACAGGAAGAATGTTACTTTATTACCTCTCCTTTTTTATATATTTTCACTTTAATATACGATCATATGCTAAAATATTCATTTAATTTCTGTAAAATTATTTACGGAGATAAACTAATATTAATTTACAAAGAAACAATAAAATAGCATATAAAAGTATATAATAATGATCTTATATATTATTAATATACTATATTAGTTCATGTGTAATAAGATATTTCCACAAAAAATAATGATAATTAATACAATATATCATAAGTAAATGATGTAATCATTTATTGTTGTAATGAGTTATTTTATGATTATTTCTTAAAGTATAAATGTCCCAGTCATAAATTGTGAATGATCACAAGGGCCATTTTTAATGACCGAAACAGTTAAACAGAAGAAAATCAAGTCGACTATGTGGCAAGGTTTTATAGTCGTGATGTAAGTGCGTGTTTATGAGCGGTGCGTGGTCCGACATGTGTAGTACATTTTATGCACTCTACGTTGGGGGTTCCCACGTTTTATATGCTTTCCACGTCATTCAAGATGCATATACCAAGCAAAATTGGCATTATCTTTTGGACGCGTCACTGACCGTCGTGCGTAACTCTTAGCTGTTTGACTCTTGGTTATTTATTTATGTCTTGTCTGAAAAATGCGGACGGCTTCTGGATATACTGTAAATTGGCCTCGCTTCAGTGTCCCTCTGAAGAATATTTTCAAGCGAGCCGTCGCATATCAACCGTAACGGCCGACTGGGGAATCGATATATCGGAACTATATGTTTATACAACACTTTGTTGGAAAAGTCCACTAAATTTGGTGCAAGTTCTGAACCAGCAAACCACAATATTCCACCCTCTCTCATTCTATGCTGTTTTTTTGTCATTTTAACTATCCCTTGGGCATTTAAAATTTAAATTCTGATTTAATCCACCTCCAACTCATTTCACACGTCCAACAATATACAACAAAAAGAGACACTTAAGTTCCGGAAAGACTTATGAATATTGGCAGAGCAACAGATAATTGCTAGATCACTTATATGTCACATAAAATAACTTCTCTTCTGAGCAATGTCAATCAATTTGCTTTTTTATTTATTCAACAACCCAAATTATAATTCGCGTATATGAAGAAGCAGATAAATTCCAACCTGTATTTTAATTTTGTTTCTCTAACATTTAACAAAAATAATTACTAATGAGAGTGCAAGAAAGTCCAAGGTCGATAGCCATTTTGGCCAGGTGTATTGAGTAGTTAATATTATTTGGTTATAATTCATTATTGTAACAATATAAAGTATATACACAGAAAATGTACATCTCTATTAATATTCCTGTAATTACATTTATTAAGTTGAAAATAAATATTTATAATTTCCTTCTGCCGGAAGGTTACTAATTCGATTTCCAACGGTTTCCTCGATTAATGTATAAATCGTAAAAAAAAACGAATTATTTTTTCAAGAATATTCATCGTATAAAAGATGATTCTCATTTATTATAACTAAATAATATTATATTTATATCAATATAAATTTAATCAGTATTTTTAAAAACAGTGGAACCTTGCTTAACGAGTTTAATCCGGATTTTTACTCGTATATACATAATATGTAAATGATGTAACAGGCGCGCAATCCGAGATTTCTCTTCTCATCGTCACTAGTTATGCGAAACGTCGCTCGTTAAGCGAATCATTTTTCTTACAATTCATTTTGCTCGTTAAGCGAAATGCTCGTTTGTAGAAAATGCGCTGCTGCATCTTATCAACGTTATTTTAATAGATTTTAAGTATGGAAAACATTTTAAATATGATATTTGAGGGTGGCAAAAGTGAATTTCTATTATTATGATTATATAAATATGATTTATTTATTATTTGTTTATGTAATATTGTTAATATTACATTTGAATAATGTTGTCTAAAAATTTTAAATTACAAATATTAGAGGATGTTATTCAAATGTTTGATTATATGACAGTCTTTAAACATTTCTAATGTAATTTCTAAAATAATTCAACTGGTTTTACAATAATAAACATTGAAATATGAATGATTACAAATTAATAGAAACAAATATGAATATTGTCAATTTGCCTTTTAAAGTATTATAATTTGTATTTTTTTAAAGACTACACCTTAAAAAGATAGATAGCAAATCCCAGGGATTAGAAAGAATGCCAAGTTTAAGCAAATGCGTGGATGGGCCATAACTCAGAAGCACCTCGTATATGCATGTTGCATGGGATTTAAGATGCCGGCTTCCTTCCGGCTACCAGCGATTATGTCGGATTAATTGTTTCCCGCATACATAATTGCCCTCTTTTGGAGAACTAAAGCCAGACGGCCCTGCATTAAATATTCATACAGATCGCAATTACACGAAGAATAGATTCCAGAGAACAGAAAGGCATACCTACATTTTCGATTGAAAACGGTGTGCCGTTAAGTGTGCGGTTAAGAATTACCATCTAAATGAAGGGAGCAGCTTAAATCATAATTAAAAGGGAGCTTCACACGCCCTATCCAGGCTCTCTTTGATTAGAGAAAGCAAACATCAAAGAATCCTATGCGGATCGAGCAAACATACCACAGGCAAATTGTAACTTTCGGTTGATTTTTAAATACCTTCGCATTTATCGACAGTTAGTACTTTTATGTTATCATTCTAAAGCAGTTATGTCCTATCAGCATTATTTATTGGAATGTTAATAATATTACAGAGCTAGTGTTTAAAACGACACATAAAAAAGATATTTGTTAGTTTCATTTAATTGATTTTGACTTGTCTACTAAAATGAAATCTTCGCAAAGAATCGTTATTATTTGAAAAAATATATTTGTGCTTTAAATCAAATATATAGGTTTCATTGTCATTGGACTCCGTAATAAATAGTCTTAGTTGCTACCTTGGCAAATATTTATGTTAATGAGAAGAACTATATTTTTTAACATTACATAAAGCAATGCAATAACATTAAAATTTAACTTGATTGTAAATGTTGAGAAACCCTGGTATTATTGAAACCTGCTTAGTAGATGGTGAAAACGCAAGTCTCTGCAAGGGTCCAAGCATGAAGCATATAACAGAATGGAAGCATACACGTATGCAATATTTGCATACGTTTAATATACAGCGGCGGTTTTTATTATTCCCGGAGATTTATGGGCCGATTAAATGTAATAAATATTTGCGTTCTCATGAAACGTTGCATACAAAACAGAACGCCGGAACTTGTGGTTATTGGATTTTACGTAACGCGCGGGTTGCTTACGTTGTGAAACCAGGTGATCTTGTGCTGCTTTGGATTGGATCTAATGTTGCATTCGAAGTATACGTCGTCTCCCTCTTTGATGTCCTCGGGGTTAAGAGTACTACCCAAATGCAGTGCCACTTGCGGTGGGTCTGAAACAGTAGAAAATGTAATTAAAGTTTCCATTCGGAGGACTTCAAGGAAACGGAAATAAAACATGAAACAAAAATGACCAAAAATGAAAGAAATCTTAACAAGAGAGAATATAGCGCATATGGAAATTACGAGCGTGAAAATATGAATTAGTAAATAATAATGTATTTTAATATATAGTCAAATAAATAAATTAAAAAGCTTTAGCTGATATAACAATAGAGAATTAAATCTATTAAAATTTATTTATTTAATATTTTTGTAGAAATATCTGAAAATTTATTGAATTGATATTTACGCTAATTTTAAATAAATCCTGTAATAAATTTCTGGGATTGGTATAATTATATGAATAATAATAAAAAAAATTGATTGAATATGCTGATGTTTACAAAATTTTAACGTTTTTGTCTTTATTTACTACTGTCACATTCAATATACACAGTTTGATCAACTGTTCGCCACCAAAAGTCGATTGACGTGTTAGCAAAATTACAAATATAATTATTTAATTATCAAAATCGCTAAAAACGAAATTCTGAATTAAATCCTATTATTTCAATAATTTTGGATACCGGTAAACAGTGAATCACTTATACATTGTGTGCAACCACACATCGCATTATACACAACACACAGGTAAATCTTTGTTACACAACATCGGATTATTACCCAAATAATTCCATAAGCTAATGCAATATAACCGACGACGTATATACTAAATAAGCAAAGTGTATTCGGTAATCAAGGACGCTGTGCATTTCATTTAGGAAGATTTCATTTTGAAGTATCGTAACTCCTCAACCCTTTGCTTTCAAATACTTCAATGAATTAATTACTTAGTTCTCTTAGTATGCATTAAGGCTTTGATGTCCATCAGTCTGTACCATTTGTGTGTTAGTTTACGTCAAGCAAATTCAATACATCTAAATACTGTTTGCCTTTCATGTTATATGGTTTGCATACATTTTATGACGCTTAGTAATATTTTTTAAATATTATTTCACTCTAATTTAATATACTGAACTATATTTGTAATTTAAATTACTTAACTTAAAAGTTAAAAGTGAATTAAAACTGAAAAAACTGATTTTTTCATTTAAATAAATGTAATAGTTAATTTTGAGCGTTTTTATTAAAAGTTAAACCCAACTAAACGTTTAGTTATCGACTAAATTGTATAGTCAAGGCAACATAATCAGATGGAGACAACGGAGTAACAGAAATTGTTTCGTAATTTTGCTAAAATAAACTGTTTGCAAAGCGACAGCAATATCCGTTTTTCGGGAACCCTTTTAGAAATGACAAATTGTCGTGTCCCAGGGATGGAATTCTGGTTGTGTCTCAATTGTAGGAATTAAATAATTCAATTGGTTTTAAACAAATATCTTTTAAAGTATCTACATTGCGATACTCTTAAAGATTGACTAAGACTATGCACGTCTTAGATTTTTATGAGACTATGCTCGCTTAATTAAGGTTTTACTGAGACTGATTCTAAATACTTATTCTACTTACAAAGTTAATTCTTAATAATACGGGGCGGAAGTTATGATTGGGAGTAGGGCTTGTATATATTGATGATTAAGCGTTCCCACGGGATTCGGCCTTGGTGGTTTGTTATAAGACTGGGACAAAATCCTATTCATGAGTGTTTTGTTTATATGAAAAAGATGATTGATTGCGATTGTACGTGTAATGATTACTATGTGTTTATAATAAGGACTTGAATTCGGAGTAAAGGTATAGGAGTATCGATGGGAATGTTTACGCTTGGTCTCCTTTCTATATATTAAGTGTATCGAACTGGAATCACAGTAGTGATTCCTTTATGCTGATGTGTATGTTTATATAATAAGGCGACAAACAGACGGCGTGTTTGTCTTTAGATCCAAGCAATTATAGCTCACATTGAAAAATTATTTTACACTAGATATTATTAATTTATCTATTGAATAATGCATTTCCAAAATAGTTTTAATTATGTATTTGGTACTAAATCTTATAAAATTCATGGCATTGATAAAAGGTAGTTTGAATATATAAAATATAAAGCTTCAAAAATATATAACTTGAACCATTAAATAATATGCATGCGACCGTAGAAATTAATATATCATAAAATAAATTATTTCTATCTCAAAACTTCACTCGCATTCAAAAGTTGATGATACTTTCGTTTTAATATATATATATCAGCTGCTTTTATAAAAAAAAAAACTAGAACCAAGATTTATTAGTTTGAAATATTTACCTAACATTATATCAATTTTTGGTATTTAATATTAATTTGAGGGTGGAAAGACTTGAGTCGATAGACCTTTGGTTGCATTGTAACTAATAAAGATTATTATTATTAATTTGATATACTCAAAAGCCTTTTGTATGTTTTACAATAGAAAAAGAAATAGTATTTTAATTTGAAAATATAAATTGTATAGATATAATTTTAATAGAATAGGAAATATTTTGATATTTTTCTATTTGCTGATTTCAATTGTATAACAAAGATAACAGGAAATATTTGAGTAAATAATAATCTAATAAGATCAAGTCAATAGTAAATATTTGAATGTGAATTAACATTGCGACCGACACGCGACTATTGCAGAGATGCTCACATTCTACTAAAAGTACACAAACTCATAAAAAATTCCTTTTTTGTATTGTAAATTAATTCATAATAGATTTGTAATAAATAGAATTATTAGAGAGTACAATGTTATTGATATTCAAATATGATCTACGTGTCAAGTTACCTTATCTTTGGATTATAATTAAACCAGGCGCAGGTTTATTTATAGGTTATAGGTAAATAATAGGTACACAGCATAATTGCTTAATGAAAATGATTACTAGGCTACATATTTTATGGGTCGATGCATGTATCTAATTTAGAGACAAGGTATCCGCACGTCCTATCTACCACCCACACAGCATTTGTAGATTATAAAAGTTACAATAATGCCGTTATTATCTCTAATTTTATTATCAGGTGTAGTTTGTCAATGTGTCATTAAGCGGAACACGCGAACGTTCATTTAATGCCCTATGGATGGTTCATAAATTACAATTGAAATGCGCCTTAATTTAAATTTAAAATCAGGCACGCGCTCCGCGTAGAAAATTTCTGTGCATGAAATGTATTCGGGATAATTTAGGACCTCGCTGCTCCATATTAAATTTTATTGATTTTATTGCAGAACTAGCTTAGATTCCGAGCAATCCCCCTTGTACGAACCGTGGCCAAATTAATAATATCCCTAATACATATTTATTATATATCAACTTTAATATAATTTAATATTAGAACGGAATAGCCCATTGTGTATATGTATGCAATTATGTATTATTATTAAATAATTTCTATACAAAAATAAAATATATTTTATAAAACACTTAATGAGTTTAACTTGCATGAAAAGAGGTTACGAATGTTAAAGGTTGACAGTAAAGTTATTAATCACAATATACGCGATTGATAATATTGTAATTAATTTAATATTTTACATATACACACAACATCTATTGACCAAAGTCTTTCCACAACAAAGAATAATATTTTGCAGAAATTAATATTTTTTTTCTAAAAATGCCTTTTACAATTTTTATTTAACATTGTATTGATGATCAATACCATCCAAATAATTAGAATCAAAAACATATTATATTTTTAATAAAGATGCAGTTTTGGTGTAACATTTTTTTTTAAGTTGACCAACTATCAATTATGGAAATCGTTTCAATATAAAGAAACTATTTATTTTATCAAGTTTCTCTGGGGAAAGATTTCCGGCGTTCCTAAGTGTTTTCCTCAGGTGAAGCGAAATAAATATGGGTTAGTGCGAAGTGCAGCTGCTGCGGGATCTGAAGAAGTAAAGTAAAAGCAAAAGGAAAGGAGTAGGACCCACGAATTGCTTAATGAAGAAATAACGGCGTCGGCGAGAGGGTATGTATCGGAATTTGACTGGCGTAATCTCGAATTAATTTTCTCTTGCAGAAGTGGTGTAGGCCCTGCCCTATTAGGCTCCGAAAACCGCACTTTTTATCACTCATGAAATTCCGACAAAGTTCGAGAAAATTCATTAATTTTCTCTGCATTTGTGCATAGTTTACCTGATGTTAAACAGAAACTCATTATTGCTTAAACCAACCGCGCTTAAAGTAATACATTAAGAAGTTGTGAACAATAAACCCAGAGGCAAACATAACACGTATGTTTAACTACAGTCATATATTATATAGTTTAGGCAGTTAAACTAACCACTAGTTATTGCTGCTCGTTATAATATTCACGTTTCTATTATTCATATACCAATGCTCCTCATACGCTTGTTACATCCATCAAAAACTTTATGATAATTACCATTTGCCAGATAAAAAAAAGGCTATAGTTCTCAGAATGTAACGTTTCCGCTTTAGTACTCGGTTCAAGTAGTTAATCCTGGAAATCTGCCAGGAAGATAACTTCGATGATTCAGTATTTCGGACAAACAATGAAAAAAAAATATATATATGGAATTAAAATCACGTTTGTGGCCAACCCATTTGGCCGCCCGTTTTCCTGTTGCCATCCGCTACTGTAATTGTCAATATGTGCCAGAGTGCACGTTCAGAATTGCGGCTTGTTATATCATTCCAACAGCCAGCACATATTTCCTATATGAAATATTACTACAATCAGATGACGTCTATTGGAATATTCATTCTCAACTAAGTATTACTCTTACATTTCTTCTAAACTCATTACAGCACATGCATGTGTACACGTTAATTGATAATAGTAAAATAACTTATAAATATAGATAATACTTATATTGAAATATTTGCATTTAAGTTAAACATATTTTCGTAGGTTTAGTAATAACCTAATTTAATTGATAACCTAATTAACATAATTTACCTTTGCTAATTTAATTATTTACCAAATAAACTTTTTATATGCTAGAATTTGC